>NW_028227257.1:50188388-50228388 GCF_978045245.1 Mus caroli | reverse complement strand
GGAGAAGACAGTGACTACAATCAAAATACATTTATGAAATACTCAAAGAAGTAATAAAACACAAAAATTCTAAACTATTCCAAATGCAGCTGAGACTGGAGCAATAGTCTCTTTACATACTGTGAGAATTACTACTTTGAAAAACAATTTTACAATTTTCATTTGAAGTTAGAAATACTCTCACCATCTGTGATAGTTCATTTTGTTGCCAACCTGACAGGGTCTAAAATCACCTAGGAGATGAACCTCTGTGTAGGTCTGTCAGGGCATTTCCAAGGAGGTTTAACTGGGGCACCAATACTCTCCTTAAACGTAGGCAGCACTGGGCAACTGACTGGGGGTCAGGTGAACAAAAATAAGGAAGAGCCACTGTGGTCCCAAACACTGGTGGGCAGATGCTGAAGAGGCGGTGGTGGGAGAATCATGAGGCCAATCTGGGCTACACCATTTTAGGAAAAGAAAAGTCGGTCCAGCATAATCAACCTCTCTAGGCTTCTGACTGTGGATACAATGTAACTGTCTGCCTCCCACTCCTGCCACCATGCTTTTCCTGCAGTGATGGACTCTGGCTAGAAGCTGTGAACAAAACCAAATCCTTTTTTCTTTTAGTTGTTTATGTCTAGTATTTTGTCACAGCTTCAAACAAACAAACAAAAAGCAAGTAATATACTATCTAGCCTAGCAATTGATTCTTTTTCTTCAAAATGAGGTTTCTTTTTATAGTCCTGGCTGTCCAGGACTCACTCTGTAGACCTGGCTGGTCTCGAACTCAGAGATCTATTAGCCTCTGCTTCCTGAGTGCTGCTATTAATGGTGTGCACCACCACTATCCATCCAGTAACTGATTTCTAAGACTTACTCAAGTGAAATGCAAACATGTATTCACATATCACACATACCCATATGTATACTACAGGCGATTGTTTGTAGCAGCTTCCAGAAACTTGGAAGTAAGTCAGGCATTGACTAAGGATCAACAAACTGCCCATTAGCTCAGTGGGATTCTACTTAGCAACAAGAGAAGCAAACGGCACAGAAAACAACCTGGACGAAGAGAGCAGGATTCATCTGCTGAATGCATGGGGTCAACTGTAAAGCACTCACAATTGTAAAGAGAGATTCACTATGTAATTCTATTGTGTGTGATATTTTTAAAAGGCTAAAACTTGGTGAGTAGAAAATAGACCCGTGATTGTCAGGAGCTAGAAATGGAAGAAGCACTGGCTGCAGAGTTCCCGGGGGAACCTTTGGTACATCAGAGCCCTGCTAACTCTTGATTCTGGTAGTGGTTCTAGGACTGTGTGCTTGGCAAAATTCACAGAACTGCACACCAAAAAAAAAAAAAGTGAACTTTCTGTAAATAAATTATATCTTTAAAATGACAACCGTTCTGTTACTCAGAGGAGAGTTAGTTGGACTAGAGGACAACTGCATCCAAGCCTTTGTTAGTAAGGGACAAGATGGCAGCCAGGCAGGGTGGGACATGCCTTTAATCCCAGCAATTGAGAGGCAAATGCTGGAAGATCTCTGTAAGTCAAGAAGAGGATGATCTACATAGCAAGTTCTAAGTCAACCATAAAGACATAGTAACATATGTGTTTTGTCAGAGACAGAGAGACAGACAGGAGTGCACGCATACACACTCACCCACACACCCACCCACACACCCACCGAGAGAGAGAGAGAGAGAGAGAGAGAGAGAGAGAGAGAGAGAGAGAGAGAGAGAGAGAGAGAGAGAGAGAGAGAGTCATAACTGAGATGATGATAATGCTGATCTTGTGACTCCTGTTCTGGGTCTCACTGCGCAGGATCTACTGCCTGTCTTTGAGATATGAGTAAAAGTGAAAAGTGAGGCTGTAGGCAGATTTGGAAGCTATTTCGCAGAAACTGAGATACAGGAAATGCATTGCAGCACAGGCTGTCACCTCGTAGGCTCACATTTACATTTATAGGTGGACAGCTTTCAAATTTGTATGTCTGCAATTTCTGCCAATTGCAATAGCTGTGACCTTGTATCTTTCTCAAGGGAAAGAGGACAGGGACATTAGCTGAGTGAACAGAGGCATCCCCAAAGGAATAGAAATTAATCCGTCCACAATCTAGGAGCAGCTAAGATATGAGTAGAGTCCCAAGTAACATTTGCAAAAAGGCAACCAGCCTACCCCATCTCCATAGGTAAGGGGAACACGTGCCTCTGAGAACTCGTTGGGCTGGATGACACCTCCCTCTACCTGACCTTCTCATCCCTATATTTAGAAATTCAGAAGACAGCCATGAATCATGGCTAACTCTCTGGTCTAATTATTTCCTTGGGTGATGTCACCTTCGTATCTCAAAGACAGGCAGTAGATCCTTTGCAGTGAGACCCAGAACAGGAGTCATAAGACCAGCATCATCATCTCGGCTACGATTCTGTGACCCAGGGGGTGATAGCTTTCGTATGCCGGGTTTTAACTTCTTTATTGGGAAAATAAGAAAGTTGATTTGTTAGAGGTTCATTCAACTTTAAATTAAGTGTCCTTTGCTTAGAAGGTTTTCATTTATCTACCCTAATCTTGAAATACATGGCTTCAAATGAGATTTTTCTGAAAGGACAACAGAGATAGCCAACAGATTAGGAAATCGCCGTGAAGGAAAATGAAGGGTAGAGAGGTATGAGGGTCTGGGCTCTGCTAGAAAGTGGCCTTCTATTTGACCTTGGAGACTGATTAGTCTGTCTCCAAGCTTCCCACTGGCCAGGGCTAAGAGGCAACTAAAGGTTGTTGAATGAACAAGGAAGAAAATGGTATACTCTAATACAGTAGCTGCTACCTACGTGAGACAATTAAGTTCTTGAAATGTGGCAAGCGTGACTGGATACTAAAAATACAATTGCTCTCTTAATTGTATTGAATACAAACCGGAATGGCCATGGGAGGCCGGGGGAGCGTTGTACTGGACCGAACCGCTCAGATTACGATAATTCAGTGTTTGCTCAGTGTGTCAGTCACTACTTTATTGCCTCTCAGATGCAAATTTATCCTTTCCAGACAGCTGTGTACTAGCACCACTGGGCCTCATAATTACTGCCATTTCGCCAACTGATAAAATCTAAAGTTTGCCTGCAGGGAGCCTAAAGAGGTGCCGAAGGAGGAAGATGCACCTTCCTGCTTTGGGTAAGACTCTCCTTTAGGCTGCTACAGTTCATGTATCTCCAGGCTCACCCCAGATGGGCAGATGACTGCGGGTACCAGATGTGTGTGTGTGTGTGTGTGTGTGTGTGTGTGTGTGTGTGTGTGTGTGTGATTTCTGCAGCATCCAATCTCAGTAACATATGTAACTTGTCCCACATCCAGATCATGAAGGGCAGACACCAGGTTCTCAGAATGCTGTGGCCAGCAGTTCCCAAAGGCAAGAAGATTCCCCCGAATTTCTGATACCTTTAGAGGGGAATACCATAGAAGAGGCCCCTCCCTGTGCACAGCCTCCCTCTGTGTGATGGTGGACTGTTTCAAGAAAGAGTCAAGGTGTGCCCTCTCCATGTAGATGATTCCTTTGGAACCTTACAGGACAGATTTCCAACAGTACTGGCGGTACAATACCTAAGACGGTCTTTTGTCTGACGGCGAACCACTGTGCCCTCTCTAACAAGTTCTTGGTTACAGGCCGGGCCCCGGAGCTCTTTCATGGGCATGCTATTTCAGTTCTAAGACTAGTGAGGGTTCTATGCAATTTCTACTTCTGGATTTTTCTCACAATTCATTGCTCCTTTGTAGAGCCAATCTTGTTTTATTCCAATTCTCTTTCAGAGGCAATAGATTTCATGTTAAACTTTCTCTGTTTGCCTTGCTATACTTTTAAAAAATAGTTATGTATGTGTGTTCATTCACACCATGGTGCTTATGTAGAAGTCAGAGGACAACCAGCAGGAACAAGTCCTTATTCTACCATGGGGGTTCCAGGGATCAAACTCAGAACATCGGGGTTGACAGTAAACACCTTCACCTGCTGAACCTCATCATCATACATCATCATAGATCATACATCATCATACATCAGCCCTGCTGTATGTGTTTTGCCTTTGAGAAGACACTGGCTGCTCTGAGAGTCAGTTCAGGCGGTAAAGACTGGATTTGAGCACTGGCTTGGTTAGCCTATTTAGCTTAAGCACAGTAACAAATTCCTTCCTAGCAGGAAATGAAACTGGTGTGGCCCATGGCATGCAGAGCCATGCAGCACAACAATGGCCTGTGCAGGATTGTAAGACCCAAGGAGCCTGGGCAGGTGCTTCACCCAGCACTCGTGGTAATGGATGGCAGCAAAAGCTATAGCGCAGCATATATTCTTTAAAATGTACTTGAATACTTACGAAGAGACACTGCCAAGCTCAGCTCAAACCGTGAGGTGAGAACCATAAATGTAAAAGAGAATGAGTGGATTTATTATAGGTGCATGACTGATGCTGCTGAGAATAGACTAAAAATTTAGTTCTGTGGGTCGCTGAGTTTTAGTGTCAGTCAAATTACCGTTAGTAAGAAGCTCGTTATTAGGAAAGAGAGAGGCAGCTGGAAATAGGGACATCTGACTGGACCTAGATGAAACAGATAATCTCTAAATCATTACAGATAGCTTTTCCCAGGAGAAGCAGCTTGCCTTCCAGTGCATTAGGACATCAGAATCTCTTTGCTTGACAAGCTGATGTAGGCTTATCTGCAGCAAACGCTTTGTAAAGGACATAGTCCATTCTGTTTTAAACCCGCCATTAGCTGTATTGCCACTGGAACCCAAACTAAGGACAAATGCTAGCATGCTCCAGGAGTCAGGTGCACACGATGGACTGGAAGGAAATAGCATGAGCCCCAGAGGAACTACAGAAAATTTCTATTGCATAGCAGTATAAACTTGGGGTACATGATGAGCATATATTGGAGGGGTGTCTGACTAATAAAGGTAGGCTGCAAACACTATTGTGAGGAAATTCATTGTCACAAGAAAACTTACTAGACACTCTGGATTTCATGTTAATTTGTCTTGTGGGATTAGAGGTTTGTCTAGCTGCCCCCTGGGTGGTTGACTAACACTTGACATCCACAGTGCCTTACATTTAGTGGGTCTGAGATTCTCCATGTTCCTGGGAGTCACAAGAAGCTCAAAGGCCTAGGGGGAAGATTGTAAGACTCAATCCTCATCAGTTGAACCTTTCAACAGTCAGTGGTGGCAAACTGCTGGGGAAGGAGGTCTATTAATGCTCCTGCACAGATGTTGATTCCAGAAGGCAATAGGTAAAGGCAGGAGAATGAATATAGGTGAGGGCTTGGAAGTATATGATGCTGTGGTCTCCTTCTCTGCACAGTGACAAAGACAAGCCAACCTGGATGAAGGTCAAAGATCACTTCAACCTATCTATCATACAGCCACTCTGAAGCTAGAATGGTCCTTCACTATTGTCCCAAATTGGACCAAGATGACAGTGTCATTCTACTCCCATCGCAGTCAGTCTTTGGACACCAGCCATCATGGTTAGGACCCTCAGTAAAGAGAATCTGCAGCTGGTACATTTCCTACAGCTGGAGTATGTCCCACACTGAAAGACACTCTGAGGAACGCACGCATTGTTTCTTTACTCTGTTCACAAACCCATCTATTCATAAATGAATGGAAATGAGAGATAAAATAACTACCTTAGGTCGCAGGCCTTTGGACCCGATCTCACTTCCCTCCCCTGGATCTTGTTCCCTGTTCCACTCATCCCACGCTGTTGAGCCTGCGGCAGACAATGGCAAGCAAGCAGTCAGGGAGGGAGGACCACCTGGAGTCAAGCAGTGTTCAAAAAGCAGTCATGTGGATAACAGGAAGAACAGTCGTTTACACCGCTCTTGAGAGTCTGCTACTTGGGCAGAAGTTTCAATGCTGGCTTAACTAAGCTCCATGCCCTTTACCTAGGAAGGATTTGCCTGCTTCCAAGATGGCTCTCTTTACAGACAGCAGTTTAGTACTGTCTATTGGCTCAGTTCCCACTGAGACAGGGGTCCTATGAGTGCCTAACCTCACCAAAGGGCTCTCTACACACCTGCTAGGGCTTCTTTGTAACAACTGTTCCAAAGATCAGAATGTGGCTGAGTAAGGTAGGGCATGCCTGTAATTCCAGGCAAGCTGATCTCTATGAGCTCAAGGCCAGCCAGGGCTACATAATGAGACCTTGTCTTAAAAACAAACAAACAATACCAAACAAACAAAAACCAAATGAAACAGCTTCTGGTCCCTTAAGGCCTTGACTGGAAGATGGCCCAGTGTCACGCTGTAAATAGTGATGCAGTCACTGCATCTGGCCAGCTCCACAGGAGGAGCACACACCTTCATCTTGAATTGAAAGTGGACAAAATAGCTTACATCCATGTTCAGATGCTACAGGTGTTTTGTGGTCACACTCCAGGTCCCAGGTTCGCAGGGTCTCACTCACATGTGTTATTCTACTTCTCCAAATCCAAACAATGAGAGAATCCAACCAAAGAGATCCTCCAACTAGCCAGTCAGATCCTACTTGCAGTTAAGATTTAACAGAGAGGGATCTGAGTGGCCATCTCTGAAGATCCCTGCATCAGGTACCCACTCTGCATCCAGGTGCTCCTGCTTTGAGCTGGTGGTGAGAGGCTAGATAGTTTCCTTTCAGTATGTCCCTATGCCTCCCTAAGTTTACTGTTACTTCTATAATAAAAACATACATATATACATATGGACTAAGTATATTTCAGCACTCTTCCCACCCGTGCCCTCAAGTGTGTCTTGCTTAGCATAGATTTTCTTCTACAAGATGGTGCTGTCCTGAAAGAGGAAAATTACTGAACTCTCCAACTCAGAGTTCTCTTACCCCTCCCATCTAGAGATTGTTCCCGGAACACACCTGAACTTTTTACCTCAGAGTACATTCTTGAACTCTTCACCCCAGAGTCCGACCCCCTCCCAAATGAGAACGGTTCCAGGAGCATTTCTGAGATAAGGGTCTCCTGGAACGAACAAACCTAGTCCTACCCCTCCTAACTGAAGACTGTTCCAAGAACATTTTTGAGATAGGGGCCTCCTGGTACTACCCCAGAATGTTCCAATAGATCGAGTACATTGCCAAAATATAGGACACGACCCCTTGGTTATGTAAAGCCCCTTGGTGACGTAAAACTTGTACTTTTCCCCTTGGCTATTTCCTATAAAAGCCTGTGAAAATTTGGGCCGGTTGCCGAATCTCCTCTGCACCTTGCTGGCTGCATGAGTTTCGACCCCAGATATCTGGTATATGTGCTTTTTGTGTGCTTTCTTGTCGTTGCTGTATTAAATCTTACTCTCTATACATCTTAAGTTCGGTCTCAGTGTCTTCTTGGGTGCGCGGCTGTCCCGAGGCTTGAGTAAGTGCCTCCCTTTGGGAGTTTTGGAGTCTTTCAGTCCAAGCTCTGGACCATGAGGAATAGCAGTAGGACCCTGTGGATACCCATATGAAAGGATGCTCAAGCCTCTTATATGAAGTGGAGCTGTGATAGTCTCAATCCTAGATGTATACTTCCATATACTTTAAGATGATCCTTAGGTCACTTGTTATACCTGATTCAGTGGCAATGCTAAAAGACGGTCGAAGCGCTGCATTATGTAAGAACCAACAACAATAAAGGCAGTGCATGTTCAACCCAGGTCCTGATGCAGAACTGACTGTTGTTCTGGGGAAAACTGTAAATCAGAGTGGGGAGAAACACGGGCTGTGGAGCCGTGTGTGCTCTTCCCATGCCTTCCGTGTCTCACTGGGAACATGGCCATGAAGCCAGGCAGGGTGTGAGATATCTTGTCATCTCAGTCCTCAGGGAGTTTATTCAAGCCCTGCCTGGGCTACACAGCCAGGCCCTGCCAGGGGCGTTGGGGATGTGCCCCTACATACTAAAGTCATCCTGAAGATTGAGGTTACAAATAGGTTGAACAGAAGCAAATTAACAAATTAACAAGCAAAAATTCAGACACAGTTTTGGAAAACAGCGTTTTTTGTTACAGATGCTGAGCACCCTTCCATCCCAGTAGACTGTGGTGAGTGAGCAGTGATCGGGAGACTTTAAATAACCAATAGAATGAATGCCTGAGAAGGGAAACCACGTGAATGTTTAGCACGATTCAAGTCCTGTTGTGAACACGGACTGGAAAGAAATTCACTCCAATGTTAACAATGGCTGCCATTGGAGGGTGGGGTCACAGGCGACATTTCCCCCTACTGCTTCTGTAGACTTTTTGGATGTCTTTACATTTTAGTCATTTATGTGTAATTTTTATAATAAAACAGATATAAAGGATAAGCACGTGACAGCAAGGTTGTGCACACCCACACACTCCCTCACAGGTGCGTCTCCCTGAAAGGTGAGGCTGTAGAGTGCTGGCAGACAGTTTGACCTTGAGATGAAGGGACACACAGGCAGCAGAACACAGCCTCTCTGCCCCCCACCCACTCCAATGTCAGTAGCAGTCTCCAGTGTCAGCCAAGAATGCCACGAAGCTTGCAGAACTGTGTGGTTGCTTTTTCAGAGACGCGTGTGGGGTGAAATGCCAGGATCACTGTGATTTACTTTAAACTTCCTCAGAAAAACAATTGTGCACATAACTGTGTGGATAGGAGCTCTTTGTTCTCTTATTCTTTCTACTTTCCTGCTTGAGCTTCTTTTTTAAAACATAATTTTAAAATATGAGAGGTATTGAAGAGATTTCCCAGTGGTTAGAGTACTGGCTGCTCCGGACCTGGGCTCGAGTCCCAACACCCACATGTTAGCACACAACAACCATCTGGAACTCCAGTTCCAAGAGATCCCATGTCCTTTTCTGACCGCCATTGTACTGAATATATACAGGCAAAATACCCGTGAACATTAAATTTTAAAAATTAAAAATTAAATTATTAAATGAGATGTGTATGTGTATGTATATGTGTATATGTATATCCTTAGAGGTCAGAAGAGGGCATTGAATCCTTTGGAGCAGGAGATACAGGCTGCGATGAGCTGTCAGACTTGGATGCCATGTCCACTGTAAGAGCAGAAAGCTCACTTAATTAATGAGTTGTTGCTCCATCCAGTCTCTTAAGTGTGTGTGTGTGTGTGTGTGTGTGTGCTATGCAAGTGTGGTGCACATTTCTTTGTTCAAGAAGGCCAGCAGAGGATGTTGAATCTCTCAGAGCTATAGTTACAAGTGTTTATGGGAAACCCATCTCTTACGTGAGCGAAGAGATCCAAACTGCAGCCTTCATGCTTGTGTAACAAGAGTTTCTAACAACTGAACTATTTCTCCAGCCCATGCTTAATTTCACAATTTAAGAGAGCAGTGAGAGCTGGGTGTGGTGGCACACGCCTTTAATTCAAGTACTCGGGATTTCTGAGGCAGGCGGATTTCTGAGTTCGAGGCCAGCCTGGTCTACAAAATGAGTTCCAGTACAGCCAGGGCTATACAGAGAAACCCTGTCTCAAAAAACCGAGAGAGAGACAGAGAGAGAGAGAGAGAGAGAGAGAGAGAGAGAGAGAGAGAGAGAGTGAGCAGTGGGAAATGTTAGACCTGTTGCTAAATGTCCTACTGGTGCGGTCCCATTGGTTGAAAGCTGACTTTTCAATTCCATCTGATTATCAGTTATAACAACAATAGATAACAGGGTTGATGGTACTTGCCTATAATCCTGACACTTGGAACTGAGGCAGGAAAATTTGAAGTTTGAGGTCAGCCTGGACTGCATATAGAGACTATATCAATAATGGTAATAGTGGGGCTGGAGAGATGACTCAGAGGTTAAGTGCACTGACTGTTCTTCCAGAGGTCCTGAGTTCAATTCCCAGCAACCACATGGTGGCTTACAACCATCTGTAACGGAATCTGATGCCCTCTTCTGGTGTGTCTGAAGACAGCTACAGTGTACTCATCATATATAAAATAAATAAATAAAATCTTTTTAAAAATAATAGTAAAAGTGATAAGAAGAAAAATAATTATTTAAAAATTTAAAATTCTATAGAGGCTGGTTTGGTTTTTTGGTTGGTTGGTTTTTTTTTTTTTTTTTTTTTTTCGGTTTTTTGAGACAGGGTTTCTCTGTGTAGTCGTGGCTGTCCTGGAACTCACTCTGTAGCCCAGGCTGGCCTCGAACTCAGAAATCCACCTGCCCCTGCCTCCCGAGTGCTGGGATTAAAGGTGTGCGCCACCACGCCCGGCTGGTTTGGTTTTTTCTCTTCAAAATTTTCTTCCCTTTGTCCATTAAACAACTTAAGGGGGCTTTGCAGACACCACTGTCGCTTTTCGGCACTTGCTGCAGCCATGGTCAACCCCACTGTGTTCTTCAACATCACGGCCGATGACGAACCCTTGGGCCACATCTCCTTCGAGCTGTTTACAGACAAAGTTCCAAAGACAGCAGAAAACTTTCGAGCTCTGAGCACTGGAGAGAAAGGATTTGGCTATAAGGGTCTCTCCTTTCACAGAATTATCCCAGGATTCATGTGCCAGGGTGGTGACTTCACACGCCATAATGGCACTGGTGGCAGGTCCATCTACGGAGAGAAATTTGAGGATGATAACTTCTTCCTGAAGCATACAGGTCCTGGCATCTTGTCCATGGCAAACGCTGGTCCAAACACAAATGGTTCCTAGTTTTTTTATCTGCACTGCCAAGATTGAATGGCTGATGGCAAGCATGTGGTCTTTGGGAAGGTGAAAGAAGGCATGAACACTGTGGAAGCCATGGAGCATTTTGGGTCCAGGAATAGCAAGACCAGCAAGAAGATCACCATTTCCGACTGTGGACAACTCTAATTTCTTTTGACTTGCGGGCGTTTTACACATCAAACCATTCCTTCTGTAGCTCAGGAGAGCGTCCCTACCCCATCTGCTCGTAATGTCCTGTACTCTCTGCTCTCGCTGAAGTTCTTTGGGTTCCATATTTTCCTCATCCACCTTCAAGTCTAGCTGGATTGCAAAGTTAAGTTTATGATTATGAATAAAAACTAAATAAGAAAAAAAAAAACAACATAAGGGAAATGTCCTTGTGGCAATTTGAGGAGGTGGCCTTTGTGCTGCCCTTTGGATTCTAGCTGTTATCTTGAGCTACCTCTTGCACTGCATCCGTGGTATTCCAACTGCATCAGCTGCTGAAAAGCACAGCTACAGGAACTGAAGACTTGCTCCCACTGGCACTGGCTTAGAGTCACTACTCTCCTGGGAGCATGAGCCCGCTTGAGACCCAGCTGGCTGTTCACCACAGCTCCATAGGCTTTCTGTTCTTCAACAATCTCATAATATCCCCATCCTTACAGGAGAAACAGGAACTTCTGGATTGCTCCCATCTTGTGATCATCTTAAATTTAGCCCCAATTCAGGTGCCAGGCAAGGATGGGGTAAGAAGAGATGGGTGAGACCAACCATCTCCCCACTCTTTACATGCAGTGGCATCTCACAGGCTTCAAGTCCACTCTCCTTTCAGTGGCCAACTCTGCTAGCTGTTTTGTCAACTTCACTCAAGTTAGAGTCATCTATGAGGAGTGAACTTCAGTTGAAAAGATTACCCCATCAAATTAACCTGTAGGCAGCTCTTGGGGAGTATTTTCTTGATTAGTGATTGACGTTAAAGGATCCAGCCTTCTGTGGGAGGTGCCACCCCTGGGAAGGTGGTTCTGGATGGTGTAGGAAAGCAGGCTGGGCATGGGGATCAAGCAAGTAAGCTGCATTCCTCTGCATGTTCTCTGCCTCAGTTCCTGTCTGGAGTTCCTGCCTGTCGTATCTAGCACAGCTCCTAGGATGGACCTAACCAAGGTAGCAAGAGAATGAATAAAAAAGATAGACAGAAAAATGGACACACAGACAGAAAGTTGGTATTGAGTGGTCTGGGCTCATTCTGGAGAAACGTCAACACCCTGGAAGTTCAGCATGTCTGTTATATAGAGCTGAAGAGAGAGGTGGAGTTATTGCATACAGCTAGACAAGGAGATCCAGTAATGCTTATTATATAGATAAGCAAGTGTTGTGCCTGTTTGGGATCATGAACCCCAAAAGACCACCAAGGAGCTGACTCTGATGCAATCGCACTGGGGGTCTTTTAATTCAAGCTCAAGTTTGAGCTCACTGCAGACCCTGATGTAGCAGGACAGGAGAATGAAGCCCCAAGCCTAGCTTCAAGCAAGTCCTTATAGGGGCAAGCAAACAAGCAAGGGGGTTCCCAGCTTGGCACACATCTAACTGGGGGGTGGGGAGCTATTTATAGAATGTGTTGCCCACGAAAATGATTGGTTGGTGCTGAGAGCCAAACCAAAGACTTAACTTCTATTTTCCGCCTGATTGGTGGTTGTTAGGGAGTAACCTGGAAAGTAGTGATAGGTGTGGGTTTGTTGGGGAGTAACCCGGAGACTAGTGCTAGGTGTGAGCTTGTTGGGGAGTAACCTGGAGACTAGTGCTAGGTGTGGACTTGTTGGGGAGTAACCTGGAGACTAGTTCTAGCTTCAAGCTTGTTGGTTAATTCAAGTTCAAACTTAGGTCAGGTTCTCTAAGATGGAGCCTGAACCCAAGATAGAGTTGATCTGATCTCTCACAAGGAGGCAGAGTTTTTTGTATACAAATGGATCAAGGAGACAGATTTAGGTAATCTTGGTGGGAGCAGACTATGTAGGGGCCAGTCTTTAGTCCATAAACATCCAGGGCTACATAATTAGATTGTTTAAGAGAGGGGAGGGGAAGAGGGAGAGAGAAAGGGGGGTGGAAAGGAAGGGAAGGAGGTCAAGTGCCTAAGCCATCCTTACTTATCAATAAATAATTCTTGCTCATAAAGGCTTGCCTCAAGGAGCTTGCCTTTCTGGGACCATCAACAAACCAACAGTATCATAAACTATGCCCAACCACAGCCTCCTTTGTGTGACCCACCTTTAAATGACCTTATAGCCTTGTAAATATCCTTCCCTAAATTTCTTCACTGTAAGAACTCAACAAGTTGTTCTCACAAGTACAGAAAACAATGTATTTGGCTTTACTTGGATAAAATTTATTTTCTGGTGGTCTTCTAGAGAACTAGTGATGAACAGTCATAATTTACTATGCACAGAACACCAGCCCAAATGTTTTACACACTGACACTTCTGTTTAGTGACAGTTTTAATGTTATTGTTCCCATTTTACCCATGAAATTGAGGATTAGAAATGGAACAGCTTGTTAACAATTACACGGGGAGTAAGCGGCAGAACTCACTGTCAAACCCAGGGCTCCAGAGCCTGAGTCTAACCCCCTGGCATCGCCCCATTTGCAGTCTTTATGCTTGTAACAAGTTACACAGAACCTCAGTGAAACATTATGTCTTTTGTCTGCACATCTTAATTTGGGTAGGACTTGGTAGGAATAGCTTGTCTCTGTGACCCAGGGCACCACTGGGTGGCTGGAATGCTACTGTAAATCCTCTGGATGGCGGCTATTCTTCTGCTTGTCTGGCTATTGTTGCAAACCAGCCCCTAGGATCTCAGCTGCGCAATCGGCCAGAACGTGTGCTCTTCATGGGATCTGGGCTCCTTGCAAGGTGGTCATGGTGGCAGGCTTCCCAGGGCAAGCATTCCAAGAGAAACAAATTACTCCAGGAAGCCTAATTACTTTTTTGCTTTATTTTGTCTCTGTTCTTTGAGATGGAGTCTCATCATGTAGCCCAAGCTGGACCAAATCTCACTATGTAGCCCAGGCTGGCCTTGAATTCATGATCCTCTTGCCTCAGATTCCTGTGTTTGGAGAGCAGGCATAAGCTACCATGCCAGCTCCCATATTATCTTTCATGACCTTGGAATTCCCACAACCTCACAGGTGCCACTGCTGTCTGCCAAGGCAATCACAAAGCCCTTTTGTGTGCATTAGTTATCTTTCTATTGCTGACAGAAAACACCCCAACAAGGACAACATATAGAAGTACAAGTTTATTTGGGGTTATGGTTACAGAGCAGAGGCCACTGGCAGCAGACAAGGTAACAGAAACAGCAAGCTGAAAGCTCACAGTTTGAACCTGCAAGCACAGACCAGAAAGCAAATGGGAAATGATGCAGGCCTGTGAACCCTCAAACCCCGCCCCCAGTGATGTACTTTCTCTGACAAGGCCACACCTCCAATGGTCCCAGGCAGCACAACCAACTGGGAACCAAGTATTCAAATGTCTGAGACTACTGGGGGGTGGGGGGATTCCTCATTCAAATTCATAGGGGAAGGGGATTAGACTTACGCACAAGATCAGACACATTGTTATGCTTACCTTGGAAATACAGTTGTTCATTTTATATATTCAGTCTGTGTACATCTAAAGTTGAAACTGTTCACAACAAAGACTTGGCTCTGGTCATCTCCGAGCCCAGGAGACAGACTTGTGCATGCCTGGCACCTTCAGATGTCAGAAGAGAGGGTAAAATGCCCTGAAACCAGAGTTATGGATGGTTGTGAGCCACCATGTGAGTGCTGGGAACCAAACTGGGTTCATCTGCAAGAATGATAAGGTCTCTTCATCACTAAGCCATCTCTCCGGACCCTTTTTGTGTGTCTCTCTGGAGAGTAAATAAATAGTTCCAAGACCTCCTGCACCTACCAGCAGATGCTTGTTCACATTTTATTGGCCCGAACTGTGTCACATGTTCTGGTCTCTACCAATGCCTGGCAAATGAGATAGGACTGCACGGTCAGAGTTCACCTTTCTGCTGGTTACATGGAAAGAAAGGAATGCTTGCAAGTGCCGACCAAGTGCTATGATTCTCTGAACAGGGACAGTGCATCCCCATAGAGGTGCCACATGGACAGAATACAGCTGAGACTGAGATATTTTCCTAAAGGATTTTTTTTTAATAGATGTATGTTATATATGTGAGCACACTGTACTATCTTCAGACACACCAGGAAAGGGCATCAGATTCCATTACAGATGGTTATGAGCCACAATGTGGTTCTGAGAATTGAACTCAGGACCTCTGGAAAAGCAGCTGGTGCTCTTAGACATGGAGCCATCTCTCCAACCCCAAAGGGGTTTTTTTGTTGTTGTTGTTGTTTTTGTTTTTGTTTTTTTTTAAAGACATGATTCCTCTGTGTAGTCCTGGGTGTCCTGGAGCTCTGTCTGTAGACCAGGCTGGCCTCAAACTCAGATTCACCTGCCTCTGCCTGCTATGTGCTGAGATCATGATTAATTCATTGCAAAATTCAACTAATGAGTAAAACTGACTAATCGTCCCCTACTCAACAAAAATAATCACTAGTAAAAGTGTGAGCTAATTTGGTTTTTTGTTTTAGTTTGTATATAGCTTGGCCCACATATTTTCCTATTCTGGGTTCTGTTGCTGTGACGAAACAGTTATGATCAAAGCAACTTAGTGGGGAAAGGATTTCTTTCACCTTTTTTGTTTTTTTTTTTTTTGTTTGTTTTGTTTTGTTTTGGTTTGGTTTGTTTTATTTTTAATATTTTTATTACATATTTTCCTCAATTACATTTCCAATGCTATCCCAAAAGTCCCCCATAGCGCCCCCCACTTCCCTACCCACCCATTCCCATTCTTTTGGCCCTGGCATTCCCCTATATTGGGGCATATAAAGTTTGCAAGTCCAATGGGCCTCTCTTTCCATTGATGGCCGACTAGGCCATCTTTCGATACATATGCAGCTAGAGACAAGAGCTCCGGGGTTCTGGTTAGTACATCATGTTGTTCCAACAATAGGGTTGCAGATCCCTTTAGCTCCTTGGGTACTTTCTCTAGCTTCTCCATTGGGAGCCCTGTGATACATCCAATAGCTGACTGTGAACATCCACTCCTGTGTTTGCTAGGCCCCGGCATCGTCTCACAAGAGACAGCTATATTTGGGTCCTTTCAGCAAAATCTTGCTAGTGTATGCAATGGTGTCAGCGTTTAGAAGCTGCTTATGGGATGGATCCCTGGATACGGCAGTCTCTAAATGGTCCATCCTTTCATCACAGCTACGAACTTTGTCTCTGTAACTCCTTCCCTGGGTGTTTTGTTCCCAATTCTAAGAAGGGGCACAGTGTCCACACTTTGGTCTTCATTCTTCTTGACTTTCATGCGTTTAGCAAATTGTATCTTATATCTTGGGTATCCTAAGTTTTGGGCTAATATCCACTTATCAGTGAATACATATTGTGTGAGTTCTTTTGTGATTGTGTTACTTCACTCAAGATGATGCCCTCGAGGTCCATCCATTTGGCTAGGAATTTCATAAATTCATTCTTTTTAATAGCTGAGTAGTACTCCATTGTGTAAATGTACCATAATTTCTGTATCCATTCCTCTGTTGAGGGACATCTGGGTTCTTTCCAGCTTCTGGCTATTATAAATAGGGCTGCTATGAACCTTACACTTCCAGGTAGCAGTCTGTCACTGAGGGAAGTCAGGGGAGGAACTCAAGACAGGAACATAGAAGCAGAAATCACAGGTGAATACTCCTTATTGGCTTGCTTTCCCCGGATCATTCAGCTACCTCCTTTATATCCCCTGAGCCCATCTTCCCAGAGGTAGCACTGTCCACTGCCACTGACCCTCCCACATCAATCAGCAATTAATGAAGTGTCCACACACAGACGTGCCCACAGACCAGTCTGATGGAGGCAACTCAGCGGAGACTCCCTATCCCCAGGTAATTGAAGTTTGTGTTAAGTGGACAGAAACTGCCGGGCACAGATCTGAGCCTGCAGAAATTGGAACATGCTGAGGATGTCAAACATGAGAATTTGCCTGTATAACAAATACCCGCCAGTCATTTTTTTTTCCTAACAACTTTGATAGTCTTCAGGTGTTTAGTGACCAAATGCTTTGAGAAACATGCCTCCTAGGAGTAAATTATAATTAGTGTAAAAGAGTGGTTCTGACTCTGCTGTCTATCAAAAGAACCTGGAGAATTTGAAATGCCACAAAGCCCGGTCCCACCTGGAGCCCGACACTGCAGTCTGCTGCCTGTTGTGTTTGGGAATGAAGACGTGGCAGATATTGCTAGTGTGCTGCTAGATAGAGATTTCTTTGTTACAACTCTTTGTGATTCTTCTGTTCCTGTCACCTCTGGCCTGCTTGATGATGGGGCCCATGACCCTGCACTGGCTGCAACTGATAGGGAAGAATCTCACGGATGCTCTGGGAAAGTTTTCCCTAGGCTCCAAAGGGCACAGTTAAGGTCCCTTTGGCCTCTGTATATTGCCAGAGGCCTGAGATTGCTGCAACAATGCCAGCCATGGTGGGTCCTGGATAGCATGAGACTAGAAATGAGTCTGTAACCTAGGGATAGTATAGCAGAAATATAGGATGATATTTCTCCTATATGATATACCATATGATATGATTACATTTTGATGATATACCATGCGACTGAATCAGCCACCTCCAGAAACACTATTTCTGTTCTCAAGAGAAATAACATTTCATTTATGTTTTCACCAGTGGTGCTGTGCACAGCCAAAGATTCCTAACGAAAATAGTATAAAATTTGTTTGTGACGTGCTTTTTAAACTTGGTTTAAGTGTCTCCCATTTCGTGCCACTCAAGTGTTTCCTTAAAAAGCAAGTTCTTAGGGAAAATGCCAGAAAGGGACTCATTACACTAAATAGGAAAAAATTATAATGCATTATACATCAGTCAAAAATCCAACCACTTTCTTAAAACTTTACTTATATTCAGTAATGTGCCTATAATTTTATTTTTTAAAAAACTATTCTACAGAGCACAGAGGAGTTTCAAAGCAGTGATACTATTCTCTGTCTCTACAGTAGACGTAGGCAAAGCCATTGGAATATGTAACACCAATAGTGAAGAATCACATGAACTGTGATTGACGTTGGTTGATTAGGATGTTTCAATGCAGGTTTGGCCATTATAACAAATACATCACTCTACAGGGAGCTGGTGATGGTGGGGGAAGTTGTGCACAGTGGAGACACAGGGTACCCGAACCTAAAAGTATTCTAAAACAAAATGTCTAGTAAGTAAAAGCAGCCAATCATATTAAGCTATAAAATGGCAGCATCATGGGGCAGGGCGATAGAACAATGGGTAAGAATGCTTGCTGAATGAACAAGCCTGAACACCTGGATTTGGATTCTCCAGTACCCACATAAAATCTGGGTATGGCTATATGAGCCTGTAATCCCAACGATGGGGGCAGGAGTGGGATGGAAACAGGAAGATTGTAGGGGTTGGGGACCAGTCAGCCTAGCTGAAAAATGTCAAGCTTCAGATTCAGTAGGAGAGTCTATCTTGGGCTGGAGAGTTGGTTCAGAGGTTAAGAATACTGACTGGTCTTCCAGAGGTCCTGATTCAATTCCCAGTACCATATGGTGGCTCACAACCATCTGTAATAGGATCCAATGCCCTCTTCTGGTGTGTCTGAAGACAGCGACAGTGTACTCAGAGAGAGAGAGAGAGAGAGAGAGAGAGAGAGAGAGAGAGAGTCTATCTCAAAGGAATAAGAGAAAAGGTGGTAATATGCAGATATCTCCCTCTGGCTTCCATATGCATGTACACCTAGATGTGCAAACATACATATAACTCATATACACAAACACATACATACAATGCCAATATCATGTCTGGATTTCCAATAATTTAACTGGTGGTTAAGCACTTGCTTTGTAGCTATGCATGATGGCACATGCCTGTAATTCTCTAGGCTTTGGCCAGAATCCCCCTTACCTATCCCTCAACCCATAGGCCCTATCACTCTACAAAGACAGATCTACTACATTTCAGGCCTGGACCAGGATGCATATCCTGTACACCAGCTCAGACCCCTCTGTCTATCTGACTTCATTCCACCCAAGCCATTTTCAACTGTTAGGTCCAGTCCATTTGCACATCTTCTCTTCTGCCCCAACCTGTGTCCATATCAGACACAGAACTACAAAAGAAGTCTGCATGCTCAGATCTCATTGTTAAAAAGTTCAAACACTATAAAAGATCAATCTAGCATCTTTTCTCCACATCTGTCAATGAGAATTGCCTAGAACCTCAGAACACAAAATTTAAAAGAACAATCATAAATTTGATCAAGGAGTTTAAAGAAGACATGAAGAAACAGCTCAATGAAGTTAAGAAGAAGGAGCTTAGAGGAAATAAAGGCCTGAGTGATGACCAAGAAAACACAAACACAAGAAAAAATTCAACCAGGAGATATAAGCCTTGAAGAAGATTCAAGATGAAACAAACAGAATGGAAAACCCAGCAACGCAACTAGAAAACACAAAGGAAAGCATTAGAAGCAGAATGTGTCAAACAGAAGACAGAATATCAAGATTCAATGATACAGGAGAGGACCTAGACCAAATAATAAAGGAATATGAAAAAAATTAAACACAGAAAATGATCATACAGGAAATGTGGGACACCATGAAAAAGCCAAACCTTCCTACTATAGGCAGAGATAAGGGAGAAGAAGCCAGAGTCAACAACAGAAACCAAATCTTCAACAAGACCATAGATGAAAACTTTCCCAAACTAAGAAAAGACACACCCATGCAGATACAAGCATGCAGAACACCAAATAGACAAGACCACAACATAAAAAAATATGGTTTTATAGATGTATGAAATTTAAATGATTTTAAAAACTATCTATATTAAGCAGTCAGAAACCATGAATAAATGATTTAATGGTACAAATCAAATTCTTAGAAAAACAAGAACAAACACAATCCAAACCCAGTTAACAGCAAGAAATAATAAAAATCAGAGCGGAAACCAATGGAATAGAAATAAAGAAAACAATACAAGCAACCAATGAATCTAAGAGCTGGTTCTTTGAGAAAACAAGTAACACAGACCCTTGGTCTGATGAGCTGAAGAGGAGGGAGGACTCAAATGAACAGAATCGGAGATGGACAAGAAACATCACAACAGACACCAAAAAACCCAAAATTCCCAAAAAGGGAATGTTTTTAAAACTTGTGCTCATTAAGCTGGAAAACCTAAAAGAAGTGGATGAATTTCTATACGAACCACCAAAATTAAACCAAGAAGAAGCCGACAATCTGAGCAGACCCAGAACAGGCAATGAGATTGAAACAGCAATAAAAAGTCTACCAGATTTTAAAAAACCAAATATTCAGGGCCAGATGGATTCCCATCAAAATTCTACTAGGCTTTCAAAGATCTACAGCCAATCCTTTTTAAACTACTAAAAAAAAGGAAAAGAAAAGAACACTCCCAGACTCCTTCTGTGAAGCCAATATCATTCAAAATACCCAAGCCAGACAAAGACACAACAACAAAAGAAAAGTACAAGCCAGAATCATTAGTGAACATAGATTCAAAAACCCTCAATAAAACAGTTGCAAACAGAATACAGGAGTACATCAAAATGATTACTCACCGTGACCAGGATTGGCTTCATCCCTGCAATGTGGGGATGGTTCAACATACGTAAGTCAATAAATATGATAGACCACATAAATGGACTTAAAGACAAGAGTCACATGATTGTCTCAATAGATGTGTACAGAGCCTATGGGCATAATCCAGCATGCCTTCATGATAAAAGTCCTAGAGCGTCAGGCTAGAAAGAACATAACTCAACATAAAAGCTACATATATGAGAAGCCCACAGCCAACGCTTAAGCCAACATCTTAAGTGGAAGAGAACCTGAAACAATCCCACTGAAGTGAGGGACAGGACAGGCATGCCCACTATCCCTACTCCTGTTCATCAGTGTGCTGGAAGTGCTAGCTGGAGCAATAAGGCTAGAGGAGGAACTTAGTTACAAATAGGGCCAGCAGAAACCAACCCGTTCCCATTTGCAGATGACACAATACTATACATTAGACAGCGTCCCCACCAAAAGTAAAACACCTTCAGTCGTATTCAGTAACAAGGCTTCTCTTAATGCTGTAGAGCTATAATACACAGCCCATTTATTGTCATGAAGTTGAAGTTTTTATCTTCTCTTTCTTTAACTCGCTCAAGTTTTGCTTATCAGCATGGGATATATTGTTATCATTCAGATTTAGAATAAAAGAAAAGGGGAAATGATAACTGTACTAGGAATCAATTGTCATAACAAACTGCTCAAGAAGTAAAGTGTGAGGATGCTTGTCTTCAGGCCTTGGACCCTCACTGGCGTATAATGCTTGCTGTGCATCTAGACAGGACACTGATGTTCTATACGGGAAATGGGCATTGAAGCCAAAGGAGGCAAGCTCATGGAGTCTGTCCTATCTGAGGGGTTCCTAAGAGTTTGATCAAGTGACTTCAGCTGTGCTCCTCTGCCCATAATCCTTTGAAATTAAAAGCGATGGGTCACTCAATTATTTTTCTATACTTCTGCACTGATTCTGATTTTTATTTTTCTTAAAAGTAATTTTAAAATATTCTGAGTTTAATATATATACACCCATTTTTCTGTGCAAGGGTTTGCCAAAGAAAGGCATTATTATTCACACCAACACACTCACACATATACATACCCATTCACACACACATACATACACACACACATACACAGGGTGGGGAAGAGAGTTTAGGTATAAGAAATTAAAAGTGATCCTATAGATATGCCTGAACATTTTAGATGCCTTTCCTTACGGAGCGAGTTCTACCTTATCTTGGCCAACAGCTGCACAGCAAGCACACCATAGGGCTGACAGACCATAATTGATGTGTCCTGTCCCCTATTTTTGGACATTTAGAATGTTTCCAATTTTTCATAATTATAAATAAAGCTGTACCAAATACTTTTGCACAAACACCTTTACCCATTTGTTCAGTCATTTCTTTCAGATAAATTAAATTCTAGAAGTAAAACCAGTGGAATATAGGATCCACAAATTTAAATGTTTGAGACATATCGCCAAATTGCTTTCCAGAAAGATTGTTCCAATTCCACTAACTTTTCCATTGCTGGGACACGGGCATGCATCACAGTGACACCTTGGCCCACTTATGAGGATAAATGGCTCTGTTCATCCCGTCTTTAGAGGCCAAGAGCTTTATAATTCAGGCACCAATTACATTTGGAAATAAGATTAGCACAAGGAGTCTTCTTACTCATCTCTCGGGCAGTTTCAAGATTCCACTGCTGAGCATATGAGACAATAAACCAAAACCAGCGAGGTGAAGTCAGTGAGGACCCAGAACATTTACCTTGATCGATGCTTCCATTTAGGACCAACCTTGAGGATAATTTGCTTGCACTGCCTGGAAGAAGCATCGTTGTGCTTCACCCGCAGCCTCTCCATTCCTGAGCTTTATCTCTGTAGAACGCACGCTGATGTTATCAGTTCTGTCGTCTCAAAGTAGTCATGATCCTCTCTCTGACACACACATACACTTGAGAATGATGCCCAATGTCTTGCTGGAAAAATTGCAGGAGGCAAGGCCTGAAGAATTGCTCTGGCAGAGGACCCAAGTTCAGTTCCCAGCAGTCACATTGTTGGCTACAACCACCTGTAACTCCAGCTTCACGGATCAGACACCCTCTTCTGGCTTCTCTAGGCAACTGTACTCACGTGCACATTCCCCAACACAAACAGACATTTGTCACACATACACATAACTTTAAAAAAATAAGCCTTGGGGGCTGGTGAGATGGCTCAGTGGTTAAGAGCACTGACTGCTCTTCGGAAGGTCCTGAGTTCAAATCCCAGCAACCACATGGTGGCTCACAACCATCCGTAACAAGATATGACTCCCTCTTCTGGTGTGTCTGAAGACAGCTACAGTGTACTTACATATAATAAATAAACAAATCTTTTAAAAAAAAATAAGCCTTTAATCCCAGCACTTGGGAGGCAGAGGCAGGCGAATTTCTGAGTTTGAGGCCAGCCTGGTCTACAGAGTGAGTTCCAGGACAGCCAGGGCTATACAGAGAAACCCTGTCTCAAAAAAAAACAACAAAAAAAAAACAAACTATATACATACATACATCGGGGCTAGAGAAACAGCTCAGTAGTCAGGCGCACTGGCTGCTCTTGCAGAAGGCCTGGGTTCTGTTCCAGCACCTATATGGTGTCTCACAATCTATAATCAAGCTTCAGGGCATCTGACACCTATTTTGGCCTATGAGGGCACCATGCACACATGTGGAGCACTACGTACATGCAGGCAAAACATATCCAGAAAATGATTTTTTAATTGAATATTTTATTTGTTTACATTTCACATTATCCCCTTTCCCAGTGTTTCCCCTCTGCAAACTCCCTATCCCATCCCCACTTACCCTGCTTCTATGAGGGTTCTCCCCTACCCACCTACCCACTCCCACCTCATCGCCCTAGCATTCTTCTACACTGGGGCATCAAGCTTTCACAGGACCAAGAGCCTCCCCTCCCACTGATGCCAGATGAGGCCCCTTCAGCTCCTCAGTTCTTCCCCTAACTCCTCCATTGGGGTCCCTGTGTTCAGTCTGATGATTGGCTGTGAGCATCTGTATTGGTCAGGATCTAGCAGAGCCACTCAGGAGACAGCTGTCAGGATCCTGTCAGCAATCAGCAATAGTGTCTGGGTTTGGTGTCTGCATGTGGGATGGATCCCCAGGTGGGGCAGTCTCTGGATGGCCTTTTCTTCAGTCTCTGCTCCATTTTTTGTCCCTGTATTTCTTTTAGACAGGAGCAATTCTGGGTTAAAATTTTGGAGATGGTTGGGTAGCCCCATTCCTCAACTGGAGAGCCATGACTAACCTCTCTCTGGATATGGTCTTGACAGCTTTTCCCTCCCCTTTGTGGGGTATTTCAGCTAATATTGTCCCCGTGGGGTCCTGGGAGGCTCTTGCTTTCCTGGCATCTGGGACTTTCTGGTTGCTACCCCCAGTTCCCCATCCCCCATTGCTACAACCTCTGTTCAACTTCCTGACCCCTGTATATCTCCTCCCATACATGATTCTGCCCCCTCTCTCCCCCTACTCCTCTCTTCCTCCCAAGTCTCTCCCACCCTCTACTTCCCTTGATTATTTTGTTCCCTTTCTAAGTAGAACTGAAGCATCCACTCTTTGGTCTTCCTTCCTCTTGAGCTTCGTGTGGTCTGTGAGTTGTATTGTGAGTATTCCACGCTCTTTGCCTAATATTCACTTATCAGTGAGTTCATATCATGTGTGTTCTTTTGTGACTGAGTTACCTCACTCAGGATGATACTTTCTAGATTCATTTTTGCCTGAAATTTTCGTGAAATCATTGTTTGTAGTAGCTGAGTAGTACTCCACTGTGTACCCCATTTTCTGAATCCATTCCTCTGTTGAGGGACATCTGGGTTGTTTCCAGCTTCTGGCTGTTATAAATATGGCTCCTATGAACATAGTGGAACATGTGTCCTTATTACATGTTGGAACATCTTCTTGGTATATGCCCAGGAGTGGTATAGCTGGTTCCTCAGGTAGTACTATGTCCAATTTTCTGAGGAACTACCAGACTGATTTCCAGAGTGATTGTACCAGTTTGCAATCCCACCAGCAATGGAGGAGTGTTCCTCTTTCTCCACATCCTCGCCAGCATCTGCTGTAGCCTGAGTTTTTTATCTTAGTCATTCTGACTGGTGTGATGTGGAATCTCAGGGTCATTTTGATTTGCATTTCCCTGATGACTAAGGATGTTGAACATTTCTTTAGAAATTGTGATTGTTGCTTCCTGTTATTTTGTTGTTTGTGTGGCTATCTTCTTTTGGGTTTGTTGACAGAGATTACTTTCTTGCTTTTTCTAGGGTGTAGTTTCCCTCCTTGTGTTGGAGTTTTCCATCTATTGTTCTTTGTAGGGCTGGATTTGTAGAGAGATATTGCTTAAATTTGGTTTTGTCATGGAATATCTTGGTTTCTCCATCTATGGTAATTGAGAGTTTTGCTGGGTATAGTAGTCTGGGTGGCATTTGCGTTCTCTTAGGGCCTGTATGATATCTGTTCAGGATCTTCTGGCTTTCATAGTCTCTGGTGAGAAGTCTGGTGTAATTCTGATAGGTCTGCCTTTATATGTTACTTGACCTTTTGCCCTTACTGCTTTTAATATTCTTTCTTTGTTTTGTGCATTTTTTGTTTTGACTATTATGTGACAGGAGGAATTTCTTTTCTGGTGCAATCTCTTCGGAGTTCTGTAGGCTTCTTGTATGTTTATGGGTATCTCTTTCTTTAGGTTAGGGAAGTTTTCTTCTATAATTTTGTTGAAGATATTTACTGGCCTTTTAAGTTGGAAAGCTTCACTCTCTTCTACACCTATTATCCTTAGTTTTGGTCTTCTCATTGTGTCCTGGATTTCCCGGATGTTTTGGGTTAGGAGCTTTTTGCATTTTGCATTTTCTTTGACTGTTTTGTCAATGTTTTCTATGGAATCTTCTGCACCTGAGATTCTCTCTTCTATCTCTTGTATTCTGTTGGTGATGCTTGCATCTATGACTCCTGATCTCTTTCCTAGGTTTTCTATCTCCAGGGTTGTCTCCCTTTGTGATTTCTTTATTATTTCTATTTCCATTTTTAAATCCTGGATGCTTATATTCAAATCCTTCACCTGTTTGGTTGTGGTTTGCTGTAATTCTTTAAGGGATTTTTGTGTTTCCTCTTTAAAGTCTTCTACCTGTTTACCTGTGTTATCCTGTAATTCTTTGAGGGATTTTTGTGTTTCCTCTGTAAGTTCTTCTACCTGTTTAGATGTGTTCTCCTGTGTTTCTTTAAGGGAGTTATTTATGTCCTTCTTAAAGTCCTCTATCATCATCATGAGATGTAATTTTAAATCAGAGTCTTGCTTTTCTGGTATGTTGGGGTATCCAGGGCTTGCTGTGGTGGGAGAACTGGGTTATGATGATGCCAAGTAGCCTTGGTTTTTGTTGCTTATGTTCTTGCACTTACCTCCCTCCACGTGATTATCTCTGGTGTTAGCTGTTCTTGCTGTCTGTGACTGTGGCTTGTCCCTCCTTGTAAGCCTGTGTGTCAGCACTTCTGGGAGACCAGCAATCTCCAGACAGAATTTGGGTATGGACAGCTGTGGCACAGGATCAGCTCCAGGCATAGATGGAAACCTGAAGGATCCTGTCCCAGGCTGATCCTCAGTTCTTGTGACCTGAGGGCTCCCAGCAGGACCCTCTTAGGCCAGGAATTTGAACAGAAGTGGTGGTCTTACCTGTGCTCTCAGGAGTGTCAGCACTCCTGAGAAACCAGTTCTCTCCCGGCAGGATCTGGGTACTGAGAGCTGTGGCACAGGGTCAGTTCCAGGTGCAGATGGAAACTGGAAGCCAGAAAATAAAAATTTAAATATATATTTACATTTTTTTATTTAAAAAGGTTAAGCATTGTGGTGCAAGCCTTTGATCCTAGCACTTGAATCATTGAGGAAGGGGGATATCTATGAGTTCTAGACCAGTGAGACTCTTGTCTCAAAAACGAACAAACAAACAAAAATCTTTAGCAAAAAAATAAAATTTGTATAGTTGTTTACTATATAATAATAATCACTAGTAATAATAATCAATAATACTATCAAGTTGTCACTTGCTGGGGAGTTAGTATGTAGCACTTAATTTCCAGTTTGGGATGAAGGAAACATTTGGATGTGGACAATGACAATCAGTGGACAGCAGTAAGTGACATCATTGAGTTCAGCACTACAAATCCATGGCAAAGATTTATGTTTCATAATTATGTTCCATACTTTTAGAAAAACAAACTGCACTGGCTTCTGGTTATTAGTCTAGCATGTAAAGAACTACAGTTCATCACTCAGTCCTATACCACCAATAAAAAGCTGAGCAAACTCAGAAGTCAACAGCGCTTCCTGTTGGAGAAGTGAGATCACCACAGACTGCTGCCCCACAGCTTGAAAGACACAGCAGGGATAACGAAGCACTTTCCTTAGAACAAACTCCTCTGACTACAAACCCAGGATTGAGTACCTGGCCAGGAAAACCTGTGCTGTGACTGACAGGCCACTGGACATTAAGTCTACACAAATAAGTGTTAAAAATTCCAGGGTGCCCAATGACGAGCAAAGGGATTTTTTTTAAATGGGTTTTTCTGCAGGTTCTTGTCATGCATGTTGAAAGAAAAATTATCCCTTGTTATTCCTGCATGGAATAGAGAAAAGAATAACTTTGAAATGCATTCAATCATCCTTTTCTTTATAATAAAGCCTGTTTATAGCTTCCCTATGTATTAGCAATGCATACATAGATTCTGAAAATCTAAAACTCAGTACTATTTATATTAACTTTAAAAATATAATAATCTAGCAAATCCAATAAAATGCATATGTGCATATGTATTTGTGCATATGATTATGTATATGTGTATGTATATATGCTATATATGTATATAAGAGAAAAACTATACATTTCTGATGAAAGAAATCAAAGAGCTAAGTCAGTGGAGAAACATCCCATGTTCATGGCTAGAAAGGCTCCAGATTGACAAAAGATAATCCTTTCAACTTGATCTGTAGATTAAATGCAATAAAAATCAAAATTAGAGCAAATAATTTTGTTACTGTCAACAAACGCAAAGGCAAAAACCCAGAAAAGGCAATACTATAGTAAAGATGAAAAGCTAGAAGACTAACCTTACTTAATTTCAAGTTTTACTATGCAGTAAAGAAATCAAGACATTTTTGCTGGGGTTTTGAAATATGCAAATAAATCAAGAGAACAAAATCAAAAGCATGGAAGTAGACCCACATTAGTATAGTAGACTGGCCTTTGACACAAGAGTAAAGAGGGTACAATAGAGGGAGGGATAAAGATTTCTCAGGAACAAAGAGGTGGCTCAGTGGTTAAGAGCACTGGCTACCTTTGCAGAGGACCCGGGTTCTGTTCCCAGCACATACATGATGAGTCACCACCATCTGTGACTCCAGTTCCAAGGGATCTGATGTTGTCTTCTGACCTCTGTAGGTACCAGAAACACACACAATACAAGCACATACATGCAGACAAAACACTCACATACATAAAAATAAATAAATCTGAGAAGAAAGTGGTTTCAACAAGAGATATTAAAACACCTGAACATGCTGTGGTGATTTGGATAGGAATGGCCCCTATAAACTCATGCGTTTGAATGCTTGGCCATAGAGAGTGGCACTATTAGAAGGTGTGGCCTTGTTGGAGGAAGTGTGTCACTGTGGAGGTGGGCTTCGAGGTCTTATATGTTCAAGCTATGCCCAGTGTGGCACATAGTCCCTCCCTGCTGCTTTCAGATCAACTTGTAGAATTCTCACCTCCTTCTCCTTCACCATGTCTGCTTGCTTGCTGCCATGATGTTAATGGACTAAACCTCTGAAATTGTAAGCAGCCCCAATTAAGTGTTTTCTTTTATAAGAATTGCTATGGCTACGCCTTTAATCCCAGCACTCGGGAGGCAGCGGCAGGTGGATTTCTGAGTTCGAGGCCAGCCTGGTTTACAGAGTGAGTTCCAGGACAGCCAGGGCTATACAGAGAAACCCTGTATCAAAAAACAAAACAAAACAACAAAAAAAAAAAACCAAAACAAACAAACAAAAAAGAATTGCTATGGCTATAGTATCTCTTCACAGCAATAAAACCCAAGTTAAGACCATGTGAAAATAGAAAGTTAATTTAGATACAGAGCTTACACCTTTTATAGCAATTAACTCAAAATTAACTTATGCCTGAATGTAAAACACAAAACTATAAAATGAGAAGTCATTGGCCAGTGAAATCCCCTAGCCCTCAAACAGTACAGACTATGGTCAACATTATTCGTTACCCTCTAGAACTGGATGGCAGGATCCTATTACTGGACACCACATTCTTGAGTCACCAAATGTGGAAATATCATGCTTGGGTTGACCTGGAGTTTTCATCCTTACTGGCTGGCCTTCATAATGCTAGGAGGTTCTATGGACACTTCCCAATAAGAACACTACTCATCGGTTTTACCAAGGTGTGACCCCTGTGAGCTATAACAATGGCTGGCCTGGCAAGGCATGTACACTAGAGTAATGAGGCATGAACATTGTAGGAATAACATACCACTTTCTGATTGGATTTAGGTCCCACTCCACAAGATGAAACCTATACCTGGCACCATGGTTGAGCCAAGAACCTATGGCTAGATAAGTCACGGGCCCTTAAGAGAAAACCGACTACTATTATTCTGCTAATATGGACATTGTATTAAACTCACTCCTAACAACATTGTTATGAATCTCCCAACCTTCATCAGGGAATCTTCCATTTTCAGTAGATGGTGATTAACACAGAGACTCACATCTGGCCAAGGTGTCGCGAATACTACTCAGCCTTAAAAGGAACATCTATATTACACCCTTTCTTTCCAAGACTTGGCAATCATTGGTGAAGAGGAGATGGAAAGACTATAAGAGCCAAAGGTAGTGGATGACTACAAGGAAACCATGTCCTCCAGACATTCCAGGGTAACTGCACATATGGATGCATAGTGGTTACTACAGCATGCATAAGACCAGTGCAAGGTCAAGTCAGCCCAGATCCCATCAAGGAGCAGGGAGGTAGACATCAGTTTCACAGCTAGCAGAGGATCTATTGGCAACTGAAAGCTGTTGAGAGAGAGAGAGAGAGAGAGAGAGAGAGAGAGAGAGAGAGAGAGAGAGAGACTTCCTTAAGAGGGTTGCTGCCAGTAGGTTGATCAGACTCCCGCAGAAGGCCTCACACCCAAGAATATATGGGCAGCACAAATTGGAGCTAATGGGTGAAAAAAGAAGACACAAAGTTGGGTAGGGAGGGAGGAGGGGTGGATCTGGGAGGAGTTGGGTAGGAAGGGAGGAGGGTGGATCTGGGAGGAGTTGGGTAGGGAGGGAGGAGGGGTGGATCTGGGAGGAGTTGGGTAGGAAGGGAGGAGGGTGGATCTGGGAGGAGTTGGGTAGGAAGGGAGGAGGGTGGATCTGGGAGGAGTTGGGTAGGAAGGAAGGAGCGTGGATCTGGGAGGAGTTGGGTAAGAAGGAAGGAGGGTGGATCTGGGAGGAGTTGGGTAGGAAGGGAGGAGGGTTGAATCTGGGAGGAGTTGGGTAAGAAGGAAGGGTGGATCTGGGAGAACTTTGGGGAGGGGTGAATATGACCATGTTGTACTGAATTCTCAATGAACTAATAAAAGGCAAATCACTTTTAAAAAATTCAAGTGATGTTTGGTATGGTGAAGACTTTTTAGATATAACACCAAAGACATGATTCATAGAAGAAGGAATTAATAAGCTGGACCACATTAAAATTAAAAAATATACTGAAAATATCCTTGCTCATCAAAAAAGAAAAAAAAAAAAAAAAAGGGGCTATGAAGTCAGGCATGGTGCCACATGCCCATAATCCCAGCACTGGGAAGGCAGAGTCCAGTGGACCTTTTTGAGCTTGAGGTTAGCCTGGTCCACATAGCAAATTTCAGGCCACCAGAGCTATTTACTGAGACCCTGTCTCAAGAGAGAGGGAGAGAGAGAGAGAGAGAGAGAGAGAGAGAGAGAGAGAGAGAGAGAGAGAGAGAGAGAATCACATGAAAAGATATCCCACACATACGCCGCCAATGGGGAATCACAATGAAAAATATATATAGCTACGTACCTTTGTTACCTAGTGGTAAAAATACCAGACACTGACACAGTGAAATGCTATGTTAGGCAGCAGGAGCTCTAGTTATTGTTCTTTGGACTATAACACTGTACATTCATATTGGAAGATGTTTTGCCTGTGTCTTATAAAATAAAACATGCTCTCACCAAATGATGCAGCAATTTTGTTATGTTCATGCACAGCCTTGCATGTTTATAGATGTTTATAGACACTTTAGTTATAATGGAGAAATTTGGAAATAACCAAGATAGTTATTGGTAAGTGAGCGGGAGGATAAACTGTAACACATTTAAACGATGGAATATTATCCAGAACCAAGACCTCAACTATCGAGCTATATAAATATATAAAGGAAATTTAAGCATGTCGCTAAATGAAAGAAGCCATTCTGAGAGCTAAAGACTGTATGATTCCAACATATGACATTCTTGGAAGGCATCATGTGGAAATGTTGTGCCAGGAAACATTTGTGAACTCCCAAAAGACCAGCAAGGAGCTAATTCTGGTGTAATTGCATTAGGGTCTCTTTATTTTAAGTTCAAGCTTGAGCCACATCACTGTCTCTGAGGTAGGAGAACGGAGGGGACCTTGAGCCCGGTTTAAGGCAAGCATTTATAGAGACAAGAAGGGGGTATCTAGCCTGGTACACATCTGATGGGGGGTGCATTATGGCCTCTAACATAACTGGCGGTACTGGGAGCCAAGCTGTAAACTTAACTTCTACTCCCTCCTGATTGGTGGTTTGTTAGAAAGTGAAGTGTCAGGGGCGCACTTGTAGCCTGGAGGTGCAGATTTGTTGGGGAGTAGCCTGAAAACTGGTGCTAGACTCAAGTCTTATTGGGGGTAACCTGGAAACTGGTGCTAGACACAGGCTGTTGGGGGTTGCCTGGAAACTGGTGCTAGGTACCAGTCTGTTAGTTAACTTGAATTCAACCTTAGGTTGGGTTCTCTAAGATGGAGTCTGAACCCAAAAGATTTGGTTTCTCAGAAGCATTTACAGTTCAGTAGTTGCCAGGCATAAGGAGAAGAGGCAAGAGCCAGGGAGAACACAGAGGACTGTTCTCAGTGAAACTACCCTGCAAAACCCTCTAGTGGCAGATACATTTCATACTTCATCAAAACCCATCGAACGTACAACACCAAGAGTGAACCTGAAGTGAGTTATGAATTTAAATGATAATGCTGCATCAATTACGACAAGTGTATCACTCTGGTTTAGAATTTGGCAATTTGCCGAGAACCTGAAAGGACTCTAAAAATAAATTATGTTAAAACTCTGAAAGAAAGAAGTTAGCATTTGCTGCAAATGAGACACTAAATACATATAGTTTAATCTAATCAACAACCCTGTGATGTGGCTCCATTATCAGGTTAGACTTGGAATGAAACTCTATAGAAATTGGCCTGCACAGGACCTTAGGGGTCCAAGAACTGACTATAGTTTAAGCACCCAGTAGAGAAAGGTATGAGGCAGGAGTTACTGAAAGAACCTTCATATCTATGAGAACCATATTTTAATTTTGTTCTTTTGGGACAGCTCTTTTGTGTCCCAGGCTGGGTTTGAGCTGGTTATACATCCCATGAGGACTTAACCTCTGCTCTTCCTGCCTCTGCCTCCTGAGTGCTGGTGTTCCAGGAGCCATCACACAGGTTTATGCAGTGCTGGGGTTTTGGGTGAGCATTAGCCAAACACTCTGCTTTAGTTTTCTTCATGTTGAGACTTCAAGCCACTGCCACCAGCCCTGATGTAACATAAATGAATGTAAATGACCTCAAAAATACTAAGAGGTACACAAGCCTGCCAAGAAAAACCAAAGAAACAGGTTAGGGGAGAAACCGATATGGAGGCGGGGAGGGGGGGGGCTTGGGGGGGGAGCAGTTCTCTATACGATGACCATGTTCTACCTCAGGAGCCTGATCCACCTGCAGCGTTATCCTACCTTGGAGCTTTCTAGAAACTTCAGAAGCCTGCAGAACTCAGGCATAGAGACAGCCCAGAATGCACACACCTTACCTCCCCCAGAGCGAGCACACAGGAGAGGGCACAGAGGACGAAGAGCACTCTCTTGCTTCCAGAGGTCCCCTGAGGACTTGAGTGTCCTTTTTGCTGCAGCCTGCTTTACAATATGCCTGGAGTGGCACGGCTGTAGGTTGTCCCTCCCCTCTGTCATTCTGTTTTCTCACACGTGCTTCACATTTAGGGACACCTCACAAAGCCACCTCTACCTGTTTCTCATCTCAAGTTCTCCATGCTGGAAATCAAAGGATAAAGCTTGTCTGGGAGGCCACTTCTGATCGGGAAATGTGGTGGGCACAGTAGCCGTGTGGCTGAGCCTTCCTGCAGGAAGCTTAGCTGCTTCCTTGGCCTCTCAGTCATCCCTGTAGCAGGAAATTAATCTCCCTTGACTGCTGCCCCTTCATTCAAGCCCTATCTCCTTATCCCTTTTCTCATGTCACTGTGTTGAACTCTGAAGTGTAATTCAAAGGGCTAAGCTGATTTGCTCCTGTCCGGCTCTCGGCCCAATTAACAAGTCCTTCATCCCGCAACAAAGAGCACAGGTGCTGCCAGGAGCTTGGTGCTGAGCTCTGCAGCCGGACTGTCAGGGAAAGATGAGCTTTTTCATCCGGACGCAGAAGATACAGCTTTCTAAGGAGAATGGAGAAAGCACCTAAGTAGCTGGGGGAAAAGCTAAGGAACCCTCTACCACAAATTGGAGACTGAGTACTTCAGGGAAACCAGATGTTGTCCTTGAGTCTAGTAGGAAGAGCAGAAATCAACTCAACCTAAAAGAGAAAACCTGAAGGGGCTGTTTGTGCAGAGGACTGGAGGCATACGATGTGCTTAAGCCATCCTAAGTACTTCATTCATTCAAGAGGATAGAAGGCAAAATGTACTTAAGGAACAGACCCAGGGAGAGTACACAGAGACCCAACCAATAAGTAAATGGTCCATCACTTCTTAGGGACTCTCAGAGAATCACACTGTACCCCAGAACTAAGCCCCTGTCACAGAGACACAGACACAAAATCCCACTGCCAAGGGTGCAGGAGTTTCAGGGGAAGAATCCACTGTTCCAATCAATCCACAAACAGGCCCAGAAGAGGCAGAGGCAGAAGCTGCAGCCAAGCCCTGGCTCACAAGGATGGTGTACATGACTTCTCTCACTCGGGTTGTGTACTTGCCTCAAGTGACTGATAATCTTTATTTCAAAGGGAGTCAAGTCAAAGCTGATTGGAAATTTTTCAAGCAAAGAGACTGTGTGACAACTGGCACATGTCATTTGTTGAGCAACTTGGCATCCAGCAAGCTCTTTTATGAAGCAGCCTCAAGGGCTGGGACTACAGATCCTTCATCAGGGATAGTTGAATTTCTTCATAAAAATGCACTCCAATCAATTGCCTGTGGGTGGCCAGTGGAACCTATATATGGTGTTAATGAGTTTAGATACAAGCCTTCACACAGACCCTTTTCACCAAAAAGGACCATATGTTGATGCCAGTACAGCATACCCAACCACTGAGAGGTGGTTGGATCAGGAAGGCTCTGACCTAATCAGTGTATTAATCCATGGATATGTTCATCATCTGATGATATTGAGAGATAATAGAAACTCTTGGAGGTGGGGCCTGCTTGAAGGAGTCAGGTCACTGGGGAACATGCCCTTGGGACAGTTTCTTGTTCTGGGCTCCTTTCTATCTCAATATGAACTGGTATCATGAGGTGAGCAACTCTGCCCCACTGTGCTTATTACCACCATGATGTCATGACCATGATCTACCTCACCACGCCCATAGCAACGGAGCAGAGAGAAACCTCCAACGCTCTGACCTGAAATTAACATTTCCTACTTTCATGCTGTTCTCTTGAGTATTATACACCACAATGAAAATTCTAACTAACACAGATATGAAACTTCTGGAAACGGTCTGTGAGTATCAGGGGCATCATTATTCAGTGGCATCACATGGAAACCTGACAGAAAAGGAAATTATTGAGTTCTCCCAGAAACCTACTGTGTTAATTTCTTTTCTTATTGCTATAAAATACTCTGAACACACAATTTAAGGCAAAAAGGTTTATTTGGCACCCAATTCCAGGTTACACTCAATTATTATGGGGAAGTCAGGCAGCAAGAACTTGAAGTAGCTAGTTGCATTACATCCACAGCCAAGAGAGCAATGAGTTCATGCATGCTTGCAGGCATGCCAGGGTTTAGTTCACCTTTCCTACTTTGCCTAGGGAATGGTACCACCTACAGAGGCCAGGTCTTCCATGCTCAATTAATGTGATCAAGTATTTCACAGTGCAATGAAAAGTCTAACACAGACGTGAAACTTTCTAGAACTGGTCTGTGAGTGTTGAGGGCATTGTTATTCAGGACATAGCACTGTAGTTAACTCTGATGTTTAGTTCTATCTCCTAACTGTCCATTTGCTAGGACTATCTCTAGCCATTAAATCTGTAAAATGTTTTCTAAGTTCCTAGAGATTAGTCAAACGTAGCATCATATTCCAGCAGTCAAGAAGCTGAAATAGGAGTATTGGAATATTGTGGTAACAAGTTCAAGGCCAGCCTGAGATACGATGAAAGATGCTGTCTCAAAGAAAGAAAACAAAAGTTCCTAGAGATTAAGTCCATAGTCCATGGGAATAGAAATATTTGGCTTCACGAGAACAAGATGCCCCATCCCAAAGCCAGTCCTGTTGTCTGGGTACCCTACTTTCTCTTCATCTCAACATCTGGTTCTGCAAACTCCTGAGTCTTTCTAGCATTCTAGATGAACTGAATGTTCCTCAGTAGCTTCTATTCCTGGACCATCAGGGATCTTCTGTCACTCTGACAAACTTTGCCATTCCACAAGCCAGCTCCCATCTTTATCCACACTGTTTCTGGGTTAGTAATTCCTGCCAGTTTTATCAAAGATGAAAATGGTGTTTCTGTTGCATGTTTCATATTGTTCAAAGAGGATTTAAGGAGAGGATGGTAGAGACAAAACTCAGTCATTCTTTTTATATTTTATTATTTTAAAAGTATATGTGTATAATTATATGTACATATAAAATATTATAGACATATAATAATTACACATGTATATTATATTCATTATATATTGTATATTGTGTATTGTGTGTTGTGTATTGTGTGTTGTGTATTGTGTATTGTATATTGTATATTGTATATTGTATATTGTATATTGTATATTGTATATTATATAGATATTGGCCCCTGAAGGCCAAAAGAGTCAGATCTGGAGTTCCAGGACATGATAGGTGCTAGGACTACCGCTCTGGTCCTCTACAAGAAGAGTATATGTTTTTTGTTTGGTTTTGTTTGTTTGTTTGTTTGTTTTTTTGAGACAGGATTTCTCTGTGTAGCCCTGGCTGTCCTGGAACTCACTTTGTAGACCAGGCTGGCCTTGAACTCAGAAATCTGCCTGTCTCTGTCTCCCAAGTGCTAGGACTAAAGGCGTGTGCCACCACCACCCAGCTCGAGTATGTGTTTTTAACTGCTGAGTTCTCTCTAGTCCCCCTAAATCAGGCATTCTTAAATAGATTTAAGAATGTACAGAACTGTACTGAAAAATGATTAAGGTGCTAAATTTTATGTTACATGATTTTAGTTACAAATAAAAACAAGACAAATAAAATGCTGCCTTTTAAAAAGAACTCCCTGCTGGGCAGTGGTGGCATACTCCTTTAGTCCCAGCACTTGGGAGGCAGAGGCAGGTGGATTTCTGAGTTCAAGGCCAGCCTGGTCTACAGAGTGAGTTCCAGGACAGCCAGGGCTACACAGAGAAACCCTATTTCACAAAACCAAAAGAAAGAAAGAAAGAAAGAAAGAAAGAAAGAAAGAAAGAAAGAAAGAAAGAAAGAAAGAAAGAAAGAAGGAAGGAAGGAAGGAAGGAAGGAAGGAAGGAAGGAAGGAAGGAAGGAAGGAAGGAAGGAACTCCCCACTACGTTTCTGTGAATTTCAGAAAACACCATAAGCCACGTCCTTTGGAGTCTGTTCATTTGCAGAATGTATCACCATTTTCTCTTCGCTGTAACCAAATGCCTGACTAAAGCATCTTAAAGAAGAAATGGCTTATTTGGGGTGCACAGCTTAAGAAGAGACGCGGTCCATCATGGCGGAGAAGTGATGATGTCAGCAATGTGCCGCAGCTCTCATCACACTGCGCCCCCAGGTAGGAATCGAAGAGAGAGGAAGGCTGGTAGTTAGCTTTCTCAGTTTAGGACGTCAGCTGGTGGTGGAACGGTGCCTCCCACCCTCAGGGCAGGGTTTTCCACTTTAGCCGAAGCTCTCTGAAAACCCCTTTAGCAACATACTCAGAGGTTTTTCTGTTAAGTGAAGCTAACGAATCAAGCTGCTAGGGACACCCATGGCAGAGAACATTCTAATCCCTTCCACACAGTCTATTCACGCTTGTACTAGAACCATCATAAGTGGAAATTCTCAATGCTCTGTCACTGTGACAAAACCCTCAAGTAAAACAACAGAAAGGAGGAAAGGTATTTGTCGTGACTCATCACTTGAGAGGTTTCGGGATACTGTGGCGGGGGTGGGGGTGGGGGTGGCAGGGAAGTACAGCTCTTGATGGCAAGGAACCCCTCTGAGCCCCTGACCTATGGGGCATACCTTTCCATCTTCAGAACAGGTTTTCCTCCCTAGTCAGCCCTCTCTGTGTCCCCATGGACACATCCATGTTTTGCTAGTTTCTTGGACATCTCTCAATCTAAAGTAGCCATAATTAAGACCAATATGCCTCCCAGACGATCAGTACACATGGAAACTTGTCAGAAAAGTGAGTTTTTTGGGTTCTCTTCCAAACCTACTGTCTTGTTTTCTTCTCTTGTTGCTGTGATAAAATAATCTAACCACAAAACCTAAGGCAAAAAAGTTGATTATGCTCACACTTCCAGGTTACAGTCTATTATTATGGGGAAGTCATGTGGCAAGAATTTAAAGTAACTAGTTACATTGCATTACATCCACAGTCAGGAGCACAGGGCGATGAGTTAATGCATGCTTGCATGCGTGCTGACATTTAGCTCAGTTCTACTTTTTATACAGTCCAGGATCCCGTGCCTAGGGAATGGTGCCATCTACAGTGATCAGGTCTTCCAGCTTCGATTAATGTAATCAACACTGCCAGAGGTCTATTCCTCTGGGTGTTTCCAGATTCCTCTGCTATAGCATCGTAAGTCAGAAACTCTGAGAGTGAAATCAGCAACCATGTTTTAAGAAGCCCTCTGCAGCTGATTGAACATCAACTTGGGGCAAAAAAGAATTAGATCAGGTATAAGCCAAAAACACCCAAGTCGAGTTCACCTCCCCAGCCTGGAAAGCAGGAAATGATGGGAGGAGAAGAAAAGGTACCAGCATCCCCCTGCACCGGCAGCTACCCAGAAACATCCTCAGTGATGCATGTGTTTGTCGTGCTCAATTCTCAAGTGTCCTTGAAGAACCTGGATTTTATCGAAGGTGGGTAAGTTAGCCCGTTAAGAAAAAACTAACCCAGGTTGGAGAGCTGGCTCAGAGGTTAAGAGCACCAACTACTACTCTTCCAGAGGTCCTGAGTTCAATTCCCAGCAACTACATAGTGGCTCACAACCATCTGTAATGGGATCTGATGCCCTCTTCTGGTGTGTCTGAAGACAACTACAGTGTACTCATATACATACATACATAAATACATAAATAAATAAATACATACATAAATAAATACATAAATACATAAGTCTTTAAAAAAAAGAAAGAGAAAGAGAGAGAAAGAGAGAGAGAAAGAAAAGAAAGAAAGAAAGAAAGAAAGAAAGAAAGAAAGAAAGAAAGGAAGAAAGAAAGGAAGAAAGAAAGAAAGAAAGAGGGAAACTAACCCATTAACCCATGAGCAGAACCAATAACCTCCCCCAAAATCCCTGACTTTCTGAATACTGAACACATAGAATTTAAGGAGCATATCCAAACCACAGCAATGTTCATAGATAAATATGAAACTCAATTTAAACTTCAAACTTTATAAAAATTAACTCAAAATAGGTGAAAGATTAGATGTGAATTTATCACTACACTACACTTAGAAAACCACAGGAGAAGGTCTTCAGGAGGCTGGTTGGATGGATGTTGTTAGCCGACCCTCAAGGTGTAATCTAGCCAAGAAAAAAAAAAAAGATGAAGGCTGCTCATTCAAAGAGACAACCTGTTATTCTGAAAAAGATACAAGGAAAGGGATAGAAACAATGGGAAAGTGTTAGCAAAGCACATATCTGACAATGTACTGAAATCCTACAAATACAAAGAATTCTCGAAATTCGAATAAAAAAATCTAATTAGAAAATGGACAAAAGATATAAGGAGTTACTGAACTAGAAAATATCTACAGTTGCCAAGTAAGTGTGTGAAAATGTTTTCGGCATCATTACACACTAGGGCAATGCAAATTAAAGTCAGGGAGGTATCTGCTCTAGCCACCATGACTTCTTAAAAGATAGCGATAACTCAGACGAAACGTAGAGAACCAGGGAAAAGTAAGACTCGGGAGCACAGCTCACTTGTAGATAGACGGCTGGGGATGTTAAATGGCTCAGCTGCCTAGAGGAAGGCATGTTCTCAGGAAATTTCATGTGTGTTTATAACACAGCTCATGAGGGAGATGAACTGTTGACATGTTGAATATAAGCACACACATTAAAGCATGTTGAGCATGAATCTGAACCCACGAGTTCTGGGATGCACTGCTCCACAGGACTTCCCTGCATTGTGTCTTAAAACTGCATATTAGTATATAATGGTCTCAAAATCAAGAGTTCTTAAAACTGTTTTGAGAACTGCAATGATATGTACTATATTAGAAATTAGGCCAGGAACTGGCGGCACACACTGAGGAGACAAAGGCAGGGAGATCTCTGAGGCCAGCCTGGTCTACAGAGTGAGTTTCAGGACAGCTAGGGCTACACAAAGATACCATGCCTTGAAAAACTGAGAGAGAGAGAGAGAGAGAGAGAGAGAGAGAGAGAGAGAGAGAGGACATTTTCAAATCTTTATTTAGTAAATAACTATAATTCTTTACATATTAATTTAAAATTTTTATGAACTATAGTTATATTTGGCATTGTTCTGGCATTTATACAATTGGATCCTCATATTTGCTTCCATAATACATGATAGTCATGTTGAGGAGACTGGAAGGTTCTCTGGGGATGCATATATACAGTATGTAGTTCTGGAATAGAATAAAAGTTATAAGGTGCCTATTATTCTATGAAAATAGTTTCCGGGCTGGTGAGATGGCTCAGCGGGTAAGAGCACCAACTGTTCTTCCGAAGGTCCTGAGTTCAAATCCCAGCAACCACATGGTGGCTCACAACCACCCCTAATAAGATCTGATGCCCTCCTCTGGTGCATCTGAAGGACAGCTACAGTGAACTTATTTATAATAATAAGTAAATAAAAATATTTTAAAAAAAGAAAATAGTTTCCAACCTCAGCGACCCCCCTTCAACCATTTTCAGGACCCCAGAAAT